>NW_027281652.1:202500-217500 GCF_046629955.1 Centroberyx affinis | reverse complement strand
ATAAGCTTTTGAAGAGGTTGGGGCAAGAGGGGGGGTTGTTAGGGTGTGTGGGCGTGTGCGGTAGGGGGATACTGTACCGGGGATAGGAACTCATACTGGGATGCTTATGCTTATGGTAGTCCAGCCCATCGAGATCAAAGATGGTGTAGCTTCCTCTGAGTGATGAGGAATCGGTTTTCCAGTGGCTATCGTTGCTGACGATGATGCCACTGTAGATGACTACGAAGTCCGATCCTGGAGCTGTATGTATCCTGCTGGATCTGAGACGTGACAACTGGATCTGAGGGGGTTTCAATGAATGATGTTGGTTCAGCATGTTGATGTTGACACTTGTTTTTACCACAGTACTATCATTACTGTGCCATGGGCATCAAGAGAGAAATTCAAATCAGTCAGTCAGGGGTGAGACACTTCAGTCATCTGGATGCTATCAAAATCCATCAAGACGCACAGCACTTGAGAGAATCATTTAAATGGCCCACCCAGTAGTTCTGTCTGAATCACAACTGCCTCCATACTGACAGACCCGCTGCACTGAAGGATCTCCACTGAGGGAATACAGTTCTTCCAGCTGATGCCAGGATCACTTGAAGACATCTGATGCTGAAGGCATTAAGGCATCTGATGTGGCAGCTGTGGAGACTTTGACAACCCTAGTGCTGATGTTCTTAGACTGTTTTCAACTGTTTCAAAACTAGAGACTGCAGTCTTCTGAAAGCAGGTGAAGCTAGGTTGATGCAAGCCTGGATATCACCAACAGTTGGACAGGAGGCATGTTAACTATAAAGCACATTACAGTATAGTATTGCAGCTCCTGGATATTGCTGACTGTGGTCTTAGTTTGAAGATGTCTGATGAAGATAGATTCCCATCAAGGCAGAACTGTTGCTCTTGCTGATCAAGGAGGAATGTTCACTGTTGACAGACGCTTGCTTGGATGCATGGAACTGTTTCTAGATTCTGAGACAGTAGGGCATAACAACAATAAATATGGTCCAAATTATTTCCCTGGGTGATGGTGATGATGTTGCTTTCTTTCCACTCTTGAGGGATGGAATTTCTTGTTGCCAGGTTTTCTGGATGACCATGTGGAGATGCCTTTTTGGGAGGAAGTCTCCATGTTTCAGTATCTCAGTGGGGATTCCATCAGGGCCTGAGTTCTTGTTCTTGATACTTGGATATACACACGCACATGCACATGCACATGCAAATACACATGTGTGCACACACAAAAATGTATGCACACATGCACACATAAACTAGGTGTGTATGCACAGAGGTAAATACGTAAATCTCTCTCTCTCTCTCTCTCACTCTCTCTCTCTCTCTCTCAGCCTGCACAAGGACACACTAGGTCATCACCGGCGATGCATCTGGACACAGTTGTGACATCTGATGGAAAATTGTCTAAATCAATTTAATCAGTGGATCTTGGGACATACTGGCAGTATGACATGATGTTATTGTGATTATTATATCAAATATCAAAAAGCTGAGCTGATTCAATGCTTGTATTGTGTTGGAGCAGTTGTTGAAATTTAATCATAATAAAGCTGTATAAAGTGGGTTTTTAAAGCAGCTGCATAAATTAAATGCTGCTTTGTAAACACTCTCGGGCTTCCCGTGATGTTTCTTTGATCTTCCATGATGTTTTTTTTTTTGTTTTTTTTTAATTCAATGCTGTGTTTTAGTAAGTTGGGTTGGGTAGTCTATTCATCTTTTAGTATTTTTATTCTTTATTTGGACAGTGGGAACCTAGAGAGGAAGAGAGGTTTACGGGAGATACAGGAAAGAAAGCTGTGTTGGGATTGGATCTCAGGCCAGTGGCCACTTCTGCAACCACATACTGTATGTGGTTGCAGAAGGTTGCGAGCTCAAACGTTAAGAAAATCACTACATTAACATAGTTACATTTTAGTTTACTAATCCAACGATCATCCAAGTTAAGGCTCTTTGTGTTTGCTCATCAATGTATATGATCACACTGGGCATTTTACAGTATGCAGTGTTTCCCACAAACTTGGTGCATATTATACCAATGAATGATTTGGTGGATCTTGGAGTTCCAAGTATGTTTGAAGGTCGCAAGAAAAAGGGTTGGGTCTTACAGCTGTAAGAGATGGTACAGTACAACCTCGTGACCTCATGGCTATGAATTCTACTAAAGCTTTGCAAGAGTGAACCTTTATTAGGTTAAATCGATCTGCACAAATGGGAAAAATATGACTCAGATAAAAGGAATTCAAGTCAAACAGGGTTAAGTGTATTAGTGGCTGAATACTTTTTTAAAGCTGCTATGCATCTGGCATGTTAAACTCAAAAGTCCTGGGTTGAACATCAGAAATGAATGTCAAGCTAAATGAAGGGTGTTATTCTTTGAATATGGGTTTTATTTCCCTTCCTGTTACAGCAAACCATGTCAAAACAGCATGAAAAAGCACCAACTGTAGCTCAGTGTCTTAGCATTTCCTCTTTCAACTGGAAATCAATGGTCCAAACATTTGAAAACACATCCAGATAAATCTATAGTTTGATTTATTTGAATCAATTCACTTTTATCCGGAGCTGGTAACCCAAGAAGGGGCTTCTCTAACATGGCTGTGGAGCAGAGCATGGTTGGGTCATCTGGGTTGGGAGCAGAGATGGAAGAGGCTGTCTGAACCACAGCTGTCCCAGTGATTGTCCCTTGCTGGAATTACTCTTCACCATAGGTGTGGGAGCGCTGGGGGGAGACGTTCAGCACCGTGCATCTCCGATTGGCTCCCCATTGCTGTCGCGAAAGTACATTCTGTTTTACCCGGCGTGCCTGGAACGTTCCTCTCATCCCCTTTGCCGGGTGTTTGTTATTCTTATGGCACGGCGGACAGTACTCGGTGTGAGAAATGCATGAGATTCACCCCCGCCCACCCCCCCCGCCCACCCCAACCCCAACGCCAACCACAACCTCCGCCCCGCCTGGCCGTTTCATCCCGGACCCCTCATCTCTGCTGTCTCTCTATTGCTCTGCATAGCATGGCATAAATCAAACCGGGCCTTTCTCTCTCTCTCGGCCCCCCAGAGTCATACCCCTTTTCCCCCGTGTTACATTGTATTCGCAGATTTAGTGGCATTGTAAATAGATAAACACAAGCAACATCTATCAATGCGGCACGAAGAGGGGGTCCGTAATCAGAGTGCCGGAGCCGCGGCCGGCCGGGGCTATCTCCATTTACCTTGGGATAAATCCATCGGTGTGACCAGCGCGGGCGCCGGAGGGGCCTGACAAATCACCCCAGTCAGGCCATGGGGCTGCTGGGCCTTATTGGCCTGGCCTCTAAGTGGTGTTCCCCTTCAGCGGAAAGGATGGGCCCTGTCAAGCACAGCCAGATTAAAAAGCAGACTCTGAAAGAAATGATTTGTTATTAGAGAATGCCCCGTTGTGAATCTTTAAGAAGGGAAACAAGTATGTATGACAAGGGGGGGGGGGGCTTGAGGTGCTTGCATTCACTCTCTTGCTTTTGTCTAGCCCTCTTGGTTTCTTTCTTTCTGTCTGTTTAGCTCTCTCTCTCTCTCTCTCTGTGCGTACAGTATGTGCAGATGTTTGCGTGAATACATTTCAGATATAGGGGTTTTGAGTGGAATGGAGCGGGTTATTTGGGGGGGAGCAGGGTGGGATAGGTTGAGAAATTCTATTACAGTGGGGCTGATGGTGGGTGAGGTGGTGGGGGGGTTAAGCACAAGCAGACATCATCATTTAGAAAGCGGGAGAATAGTTTGGTGTGTGTGTATGTGTGCGTGTGTGTGTGTGTGACGAGTTAAGAGCTCCTCTGGTCCTCAGATGGAGGGTGGAGAAGGGAGGGATGATGGAGACAGAGGGAGGCGTTCTCATCATTGTGCCTCAAACACACACACTACACAAAGACACAGATGCACACAGACACAAACACACACACACACACACACACACACACACACAGTCTACACAGATACACAGTAGGCTGTCACTGTGACTGAGCTGCATGTAGAGTGGACATAATTAAAGACGAACATTTATACAATAGATACCAATCAAACAAAGAGTCATTTGAATCTCTGAAAAAAAAGGAGTGCTTGATGTAGCTCATACTATGAATTGGTTTAATACTAATACTAATACCAATACTAACTATATCACAGAAAAAACAGAAAGTGTCTGACTGGGTTTGTATTGTCTTCCGTGTTATACCATGTTAAAACTACAAGAAAAAATAACTCAGTATCTTACTACTCACCCTTTCAACTGTGAATCAAAGCCAAATCATCAAAGCATAAGGAATCAGCTCCAGCTTGTTTCCAGGTCACTTTTTATCAAAGCCCACATGAACAGATCATGAGGGAATTTGTGGGATATATGAGCTTCTGGTGCACTGACAGCATGGTTAAGAACAGGGCCAGGGTTGAGAGAAAATAAACATTATTTCTCTGTGGTTTACCTGACGTTTGACTTTGAGGGCTGAGATTTAGTGACACTTTTGCTCCAAACACTCTGTCGACACAAGGCAGTAAATTATTTGAAGGTTGGGGTATGCACAATCTTGTTGACAGAAAATGTAAGGTGCTTTTTTTTCCTTGCGCGTGTGTGCGTGTGTGTGTGTGTGAGAGAGAGAGCGAGAGAGCTAGAGAGAGAGAGGTTGTGTGTGTGTGTGTGCGTGTGTATGTGTAAGAGAGAAAGAGAGTAAGAGAGCGTCAAAGAGACCGAGAGGGAGAGACCGTATGAATGTTATATTGCCTGGTGTAGCCATTTCACACCTCAGCGGTGCCCTATTGAAACTCTTCCAATGGACAGGGTGCCCATTAAATACATTTCATTTGTGTTTGCATCGTTTCATTGAGTTAATCCTAAATATTTATTAGATGTGAGCAGTAAAAAATCTGTTCATTGGAAAGCTAGCCGGCGGATTTGACGCTGGGGACGGAGCAGGAACAAGCCTGTTTTTCTACCGAGAGTTAGGCCATCTGTGCTCTATAGAGAGACTTCCATAAGAATCAACCCACAGAAGATACTAACAAGTATTGCAGGCTCCCATTTCGTAACGACGATAAAATACGCAGCGCACGGTCGCGACCCCCTGAGAGGAGATGGAGTCAGGTGAGAGTTTTTCTCTTCGAGTTTTTCTATTTTGTTCCCGGGGGGAGAAATAGGAGAGCAAAAAATGCGAAGCGATCGGGAAAGAGAGAGAAATAAAACAGACAGAAAGCAGAAACAACTGTGCAAACATTTACTTAAAAAATATTCAGCCCCAACACCCTTTCGAACCTGGGCAAACGTTTGCCCATCGAATCGAGCTGTTTGCAGATGAAATTCGCAGGTATGGTCCAGGGCAGTGATGAGAGGAGAGAGAGGGAAACTATTTGTCATCGCTGGGTTACTCTGAGGTCTGGGGAGCAAGGCCTTTTATCACTGTCTGAGGCAGACACATGCACATACACACACACATACCTGTACTGCCTCTGCACATTCCTGACACACTCGCCCTGACACATACCTACACACACTGAGACAACACAGCTGGAGGAAAGGCTAAAGGTTATAGAATTCTACAGAAATACAGTCCACAGGGTGAGAAATAGGGTGAATATGCTTTAAAAAGTGTCAGAAACAGAAACTAAAACAGGTGCAGATTCTACATACTCTACATATTCACCACATATTCTAAATATGTGGTGCTCCCTCACCAATAAAGAATATTGAATACTGTTGGTGTCCAGCAAAATCTTGTAACTCTAAAGATTAAAATTCTCAGAAATATATTTTCAATGGTTTGGCTTGGTCCTAGGTTCATGAAACATTCCCTAGACATGGGAATCAAAATTTGCTTTCAATTACAGGCATGAAAAAAGGTAAAAATGTGAGATACAATGGTTCTGTAAAATAGAAGAATGGTTCAAGACCTGTGTCGCCATGCAGCTGCTCTGCTGAAGTGTCTTTGAGCAAGACACTGAATCCTACCAGCTCTGCTGGTGATCTATAGCTGACCTCTGACCTCCCTGTGGAGGGAGGGCAAGAGAAAAGAGAAATTACATACAAAGATCAATAAAGTATCATATTATTTAGTGCTCAAAGAAGATTTAACAGTCATTTCTGATATTATTCTGCTCTTCTGCTCTCCTGCTATTGATCTAAAGGATTAATGCCCAGAATCAAGGTGGTAATTTAAGTGAGGATGAGGTGAAGTGAAATTCCCATGCATGTAGATTATCTTCGATGCATGTGATGCACCCCTTTTGTTAAAGGTCCAATCCCTAATAGCAGTGTAGCGCCCCCTCTGTTTAAACACTGTCACTCCACAGCTGGCTTTGTTTACGTCATGATCTATCAGTTAAGTTAAGTTCATTTAGTCTCAGAATGTATACGCATTTTGAGACTGTAAACGATTTGTACTTTTGTATATATTTTGTATATATTTACAGTTATGATAAGTTAAGACAGTTAAAAAGAAGCCTGTATTCCATCTAGAAAAAGTACATGGTCAAATACATTGTATCTTTAACCATAGATTTAAGGAAAACTGTGAGGAAAAATATAATTTACTCACCCACAACCCCCCTCATTAACTTTGAGCAAATCGCTCTCTGGCTTTCATTTCACTCACTGTTTCCATAACCTTGGGATCAACAAGTGTACCTGTCCCTGCACACACCAGTGTAAAGAAGCCCATGGAACGTGATTGAAAATTGCTTTATTGCCTTATATGCGATTCCCGTTTTGTTGCCAATCCAGTTTATTTATTGTGTGGCCAAGCTGTGGCACACCTGCCACAAGCGGCGGGGGAGATTACTATTGCAAAAAAAAGAAGAAAGAGAGAGAAAGAGGAAGAAATGGAGGACGAGAATAGCAGACAATCTTCAGGGACTATTACCCTAATGCTCTCCCTCTCCCTCTCGCTCTTCTGTACTGTTTTTGTTCCCTCGCTTTCTCTCTCTCTCCCTCTTCCCTCCCTGTCTCCCCTTTTGTTCCTCCCCTCATACAGCCCCAACAGCTGTGAGTAAACTGTGAGTTCAAGATTAAACATTTGTTGTTGAAATCCCTCTTTCTGTTATTATTAATGTGTTTATGTGTTAATCTGCGAGAACCATGGACTTTAATTTGTCTCTGGTGCATTGCATTTCCCAGAGATCACTTGTCAATCCTTTCCTTGGATTTTCTGTTGATGCAGTGTGAGTTTCTGTAGGTGGCACTCTGTTTATTTGTCTGTTCAGCCATGGTGGCTATCACTGCTCATGCTAACTACCCAGTTCTTCTGGAAACACCTACCTGACACTGGTGTGTTTATGTATATTTCTGTTTTATCCTTATTTCATTGTGCCCCAGTTGAATTTTTTCACATTGGTGCTGCATTATGTTACACATAGGAAGAAATGGAAGTCTCCGCCAGGAAATAATCCACATCCTTATCTTCTTATCTGGGGCGTCTTTGTTAGCCAGGACAGCAGTAAAAAAAAATTTAATTACATACAGCATGCTTTGCAAAATGACTGGGGGAATGTAAACGAGACAAGGACAGAGGTAAATGGGTTAAAACTCTAAATAACACTGGTATTCTCCTTTAACTCTGCCCTTAACTGAAGGCTGTTTTACTTGCCTAAACTTAGATAGATAAATCGATAGATAGATAGATAGATAGATAGATAGATAGATAGAAGACTGCCTTCAGCACTACCAAGCACCAGAGGGAGAGAGGGAGAGAGAGAGAGAGAGAGAAAGAGAGAGAAATAGAGAGAGAGAGAGAGAGAGAGAGAGAGAGAGAGAGAGAGACCGTGGTATTTCCCACTCGTCCTGCCACATTTACCTTGGGCTTATTAGCCTATAAAATCATCATATTTTGGCCCTCTGTATTTGTTTGATTACATTTTCCTCCATGTCATTGAAAATATGTGAGATGTTATGTTACACCCTATTGATTACCGGTGTTAATTAAAATTTTAATTAAAGTTTTTTATGGTCTGCGTTTCACTTGTGATAATAGTACAGGGAGAGGAGACCCTCGCCTTCATAAATCTTCCCTTTATTTGCGGCGGCTGGCCATCAACAAATACAACTGTGTACATAAAATTTTACTAACATTGATTTTGAAAATATTAATATTACTTTAAACATTGGAGATGTATTATTCAATTTAGAACCGCAAAGCATAAAATCCCGGCGCTATAACTCAGTTAATGAACAGGAAAAGTCCATTACAAACCTATCAGCAGACGCGTCATCTGATCCACATAAGTGCCTTTGATAGAAGCAGAATCATTTACTTTAAGCTGCACAGAGGACTCCTTTTATAGCAGCAAGCCATGTATTGTGAAGCCAATATGAAGCTCAGATGAATGGCTGGTTTTTCCTGCTCCCTAAGAACGCAGAGGACATTATAAAAAGGACCCAAATTTCATTTCTGCCCCCTGTATCTATCATGTAGATCGCCATGTATCATTTCCCGGGTATCATTTTATCTTGAAACACTCCCTGAGACTCCCCTAATCTAGCAAGAGCTCATGGGAAATGTTTATCATAAGTACAGCGGAGAAATCGATGTGCCTCTCTTTCTCTAAATACATGCCTTTTGTAGTCTAATGGGGCTAATTCAGGGCCAGTGTAATTGGTTGATGTGATAAATGAATAAACATTTACCATATCCAATTTGTTGGACAAACTGTTTCTTCAGATTCTGATGCGGCCATGTTTCCTCCCACTCATTATTATTAGGCATCAAAAGACCAAAAAGTCCAATTGTATTCTTTGAAAAAACAGCGTGGAAGGTATTTTTACTCTGTATTGTTGGTATCACGCAGCCACTTTTACCACAAGGCCAGTTAAGGAAAGCAAGATTTTAAAAAAAAAAAAAGCCAGGAGGGAAGTCTCAAGAAAGGAGGATGAAGAGAGAAGGAAAGGTAATTTGATGACAAAGGGAAGAGAAATAATTGAGAGAGAAGTAAAAGCGAGGGACAGACAGACAAGGCTCTGTGTCGGTCCATCCGGGCCCAGCAGTGTGTTAATTAGAGGAATGTGAGTCCTAAATGAAGTGCTGAGTAGCGCGGAGCGGTAATGAACAGAGATCTGGCCTGGCACTGGGTAATACGCTGGAGGCCTTATGGTATTTATAACCCAAGGGGGGGCTTCTGGTTTATCCCCGTCCTCTTCATCCCCTTCTCTCCTCTCTCACCCCCCCCCCCCCCCCCCCCTCTCCCTCTAAACATTGCTGTGTCTCTCTACCACTTTCTCAATCTCTCATCCTCTCTCTTTCTGTCATCCCGCTATTACTTCATGCTCTACACTGCAAAAAAAATGTCCCTTTTAAGTCGTTTAATCTATTGTTGAGTCGAGCTGATTCTTATTTTTACTTCTCATTTTCTTAGTACTTATGGATAGCATATATTTCCTCTTGTTTCTAGAAAATTACTGAAGTTACACTGCATTGGAAACAAGCGAGATTATCTCAACTCACTGGCAGATTTTTTTTTACTTCTTTTAAGAAAATGTTTTAACACCCAATACAAGATTAAAAGACTCGAAGATGGATGATTTTGCAGTGACATTTTCTTACATATCTTAATGGAAAATTCCTGAAATAAGTGACCCTGCATTGGAAACAGGTGAGATTATCTTAACTCACTGGCAGATTTTTTCACTTTTATGAAACCCAATATGAGATTAAATGATTAAATTACAATTTTGCAGTGTATCCCTCACTTATTTGACCTCCTTCCCTCAATCCCTCTCATCCCCTCATACACCCCCCCCACTCCCTGCTCTTCTGTCCCAGGTCCCCAGGTCCAGACTGTGAAAAGAGCCGTCAGGACAAACGTCTTCCCAATAGGACAGCACCACGGGGGCGTCATTGCCCCCACCCCTCCTGCCACCCTCTCTCCCACACGGGCCTGACTGATGTGTCCCCCCATTGTTTTCCAGGAGGATCATTGGGATCATTGAGTGGCGTGTTGTTTTAAGGGCTAAGCTCTAACCGAATGGCTGCATTGTGCGAGCCATTGTGCCCTCGGCTGCTCACAGCCCAGGGGCAGCGGCCAGACAAGATGGGCTCATTTAGGGGGCCTGCCAGGAGCTCCGGGGTGCCATTTAGGGCTCCAACGATGCCTTGAATGACTTCGGTTACTTAATTACAAAACATCCTTGGTTTAAAATTCCCCTCCTTGAGTCTCATCTTATCATTATGTTTACATGAGTGTCCAAACAGCGATCACTTCGCAACATTACTGCCACTACTTTGATGTCACTGAGCTGACAGCAGCTCCCACACCCACAAACAAACAAGCATGGGCTGTTTTGACTGAAGTGAGTGAAGCGATTACAAATAATGCAACACCAGAATTTAATGCCTACAGAGAAGGTCAAATCTACACACTGTAAATATATCAAACATGTTTTATAAAACTATTGGTCCCAGGTCTAACAGCTTGTTTGCAGTATGCATGTGTGGGTAACTGTGTTGGCTTTTGGAGACTCTAGATAATCAAACAAGCAGAACATAGATGCCAAGGTGTGGAAGAAGTCAACTTATAGAAGCTTAAGAAACTATATGCTATTATCAAGTTGAATTAAATTAAACTGTTTACTTTTTTTCACTTTTGGTTGAATTTCAGGGGAAATAATTTTGTTTTTAAACATTAAAATGATTTCCCACACATAATTACACTCTACAGAACATCACAACTTTTTACTGATCTGATACTTTGGGACAAATTTGGGAGAGGGGAGAAATGACTACAGGGTCCCGGGCTTTTCTGCACCTTCAAGACTCTCTGCATTTGTGTATTCCCATGAATAAGACTCTATTTGTGTATTTGTGTGCATTTATATGTCACATTTAGGCCTACTTCTTTTTCAAGACATAATATAAAAACCTATTCATTTTGT
Source organism: Centroberyx affinis (assembly GCF_046629955.1). Classification (NCBI taxonomy): domain Eukaryota; kingdom Metazoa; phylum Chordata; class Actinopteri; order Beryciformes; family Berycidae; genus Centroberyx; species Centroberyx affinis. The sequence continues at coordinate 206,621 of NW_027281652.1, read as the reverse complement.
TGTTCAATTCCCGCAATTTGACCAGCAAATGGAAATTCTACTGGACACTTTGCCCCACAAAATACCTGGTATAAATTCTATTACACACACACACACACACACACACACACACACAGGGACACATATCATTGTTCACACATGCACACACACACACACACACACACACACATCGGGACACACAACATCAATGTTAACATACACACAAACTCACACACACGCATGCACACACACTCCCCTATATAGGGACACATATCATAAATTCTCACATACACACGTACACTTTACATGAACTGTGTCTGATCAGCAATTCTTCTAGAGGTGAGTATTGACAGGTTTTGTTATTCATAGCATATTCAAGCTATTATATTTTCTCCCCTCCTGCCATAATGTTGCCAGCGTTGCGGAACGCATTGGTCGCCATCATTCGCCGGCTCTTTTTAAAAAACGTCTTGAGGCGTGACATTATTACCCATGAGCCATAAGGAGCCTATTCAATGACCAAACAGGGCCGGTTGTTCCTTTTATGGCCGCCACGCTCTCTGTGAGCGCCAGGGTTCAAAAGGGCACGGCCTCCCTGCCCTCACGACACGCCGACACCGTCTTTTTATACCTCCCTTAATCGAAACGCCGTGTACTACATCACAGTTATGCTTTGGGCAAATTAAGGTCACTATATTGATTTCATATTTGTCATTATACGCCGGGCACTCGTATGCTCACAAATCGTCCTGCTCGCCCCGTCCCTGAAGACATGTATCCCTCCGTCCCGCAGTATATCACCGTTCATAGAGCCATATTTGTGCAAGAAGTGCATTGTATCTTCCTTTGTTGTGGTGCCGCAGAGCTTTCTTGGCTCGGGCTGGAGTCGCTTTTCAAGGCTTTTGTCCTCCCCAGAAGTCACTTAGCGCTATAAAGGAATCCGGTCGGGCGAGTGCTTTAAACATAGATTTGTTGTCTAGCATTTGTCAAAGGTCAACAGCGAACAAGCCCTGTGGCGGCCATTTAGCTCCGCCAACTGAACTTGTTCTTTTTTTTTTTTCTCGCAGCAGATTCGTGATTAGGAAATATCTCGAACTGCTGTCGGACACTCAGCTCAGCGGGAGCACATCTCAAAAAACAGGTGATTCATAACAGGGCTAAAAGGTCACGTCAAGTGGCATGTTAGTATTTCACTTTAACTTTGATTAAAGATTTTTGGAAAAGATGGGAAAACGACTCAATATCAGCGCGGCCCTCCCTCTTCTCCCGCCGCGCCCGGGGTTCTATATTTCCTGCAGAAATCGATAAGGTGGGAACTGAAGAAGCTATTGCCGCGCTCTCTCGGGGTGCAGCGCTCATTCATTCATCCTCAGCCCCTCCGATGGATCATGGGAGCCCACAGGAGCATACAAATACAGACAGAACACTCTCGTCTCTCCGCCCTCTGCTCCCGCGCAGCCCCCTTCCACACCGCCATGCATTTTAATGGCGGGGTTTTCACGGGAAGAGTTTCCAGATTCTGTGATTGGATGCGTGCAGCAAGAGGTTTCCCACTGAAATGTGTCATTATGGTAACAAAACATGGGAGTCCAATTGAGTTCTGGGTAATTGTCATGTTGAATGGCCCATGTGAAATTGCCTTTGACAGAAAGGGGAAAACTGGAGCATCAGAAGATGTTGTATTAGATTATACCTCATAATATTTATGATTCATTTAAGGCACCCAGGCATCCTGCATGATGAAAGGTTTAGCAGAAACTTCGCCGCACAGTGGAGTGGTGTGATTTGAATTTGGATGATTACTAAGTATATTTGAGGTAATGAAATCTCCTGCCGCACGCTGTGGTTAAAATATTGGTGGAAGTCCCAGGCGGAGGATCCATCACAGTGCTGGAAGCTATATTGTGGATGTAATTAGTTAATTCTATCTGTGCAGAACTGAATATGCCTGATTGTCTCATAGGAACAACTACTAAGCAGCAAAAGAAATTAAAGTCACTAAAAACGAAGTCAATAATGAGCTCCATTTCCAAAGCTTTGAGAATAGCAAGGTTCTACTATAGCCTACAAATAACTTTTTATATATTTGAGACTATCATTTGTTCATCCAAAAATTAAATGCAACGTTATCACCAGCAGCCACGGAGAAGCGGGTTGAAGCCTCACCTTCACAGTACTGTATGTGTCCCACAGTGGGGCCTGCCGTGTTTCACTGTGTGATATATTTCACCGTTTAGAGGACTCATGTAATGGCAGCACTTAGGAGGCACTTAAAGGTCCTTAAGAGCAGCTGCCTGTCAGCACAGACCAGAAAAACACACACACACACACACACACACACACACACACACACACACAGGCCGAGTAGCACATAGTCACATTCACACCCGTGCTCATTTATGTCGGCATACTGTATACTGACACCCACATACATACTGTGAGAACGACAGGCACACATACAAACACATCAAAAATAATCACAGTAAGCCTCTATGAAATATTGAATCAATGTGCATGCATGGCACATATTGCACACATGCAAGTTCTCACACTTATGCACACACACACACACATGCACACACAAAGATCCAAACCCTGTGGTCCTCTGAGGAGTGATAGAGAGAGAAATAAGGGGGGTATTATCCAGATATTCTCTCTCTCTCTCTCTCTCTCTCTCTCTCTCTCTCTCTCTCTCTCTCTCTCTCTCTCTCTCTCTCTCTCTCTCTCTCTCTCTCTCTCTGCTACTACAGTAGCTGACCGCCAAGGATGAATGTCAACCCCCCACCACAGGGGGGGTACAGGCCAATTTGTTAGCCCCTCGCTGATTAACTGTAATATGAATGTAACTGTACGCACACTCAGGGGAGTTGGGCGCCGGCCACAATTACCGCCGACCCCGCTGTAATGGGAAACAAATTTGTGGGAATATCGCCGGCCATCCGTCTTTATTTACACGTGGTAAATGAGAGTGTGTGTTACAGTACTGCGGAGGGTTGACTGGGCCTTCAGGCAGGCGGATATAGACGGGGAGAAAGACCAGCGAGGAAGACAGGCGGTCTCATGCAGACAGACAGCAGAGCAGACAGACAAGTGATGAGACAAAAAGGTTGATAAAACAGGTAGAAACTTCAGAAACAGGCATGTAGACACGTCAGCAGATAGACAAGTAAGCAGGAGGGGAGGCAAGTATATAACAGTTAAATAGACAGACAGACAACAAATCACCACGCAGTTCAAACTAATGGAAATATGTAGCCTATCCCATCATACACTACTTATTTGAATTGAAGCTTATTTTAATTTATGATACTGTGAGAATATATGTACCCAGCGTCTTATATTGAATTGTATGTTGCACTGAGCATAGTCTAAGACGGATCAATTGCTCGGCAGCCCCACTGCCTACTATTGATCCCTCGCTCTGAGATGGATGTGTTCTCCAAACCTCCAGCCAGCTTCCCCATTCATGGAGAACTCCGCTCTAAAGCAAAATGTATTCTCTCTATTATATTACAACCTTGTAATTCCAGGGATTTATGTTTTTTTACTTGGATTGAATGTTTATTTGCTTTATTTGCTAAGTAAGTTTTGGGACCTTAATCACAATCAACTGTTGTCTCGTTCTCGGCCCAATTGGTAAAACATGACAGTTTTTCTTAACTGCCTATAAGTTGAATGTTTTGGGGATTTGAGGTTTTTTTTTTCATCCTACAGCAGTGAAAGTCACATTTACATTCATCCGATTTTAGTAAACCAATTGTTTTGACCGAATCGTTTCCTCAGTTAACAGTTAACAGTGTTTAATCTCAGTAACATCTATCATTTACGTGAACCATGTCTTTACCCCTCCAAGTACACATTGGAGTTATATGTATTATCACAAAAATATTCAGTAAGGTAGAAAAAGACAGTCACACCCAGAACAAAATGAAAACCTTGATGAAAAAAGTACACATTTAGGATAATGTTCCCATATAGTAACAATTTATTTCCTTTAAAATCTATTATTTCGACACCAGTTCTTCATCAGAAAAGAAAAAAAAAAACGACACTGAAGAATAAAAACCTCTTCATAAACATAAAGCTCTTTGTGAGTCTCTCCCTGTAAATATATCCCCTCCTCTCTCCGTACGCCCCACTGC